>NW_025853087.1:252576-289129 GCF_002878395.1 Capsicum annuum | reverse complement strand
AGAGTCAGAGAATGTGACATCCTAAAAATACCCTTCAGAACTCAGTATGGTCACTTCAAATTCTTAGTCATGTCCTTTGGTCTTACCAATGCCCCTGTAGCCTTCATGGGCTTGATGAACTGTGTTTTCAAGCAGTACTTGGACATGTTTATCATAGTCTTCATAGATGACATTCTTGTCTACTCCCGTTGCGAGCATGATCATGCTGACTATCTCAGAATAGTATTGCAGACTCTCAAAAACCATCAGCTATTCGCCAAATTTAGTAAGTGTGAATTTTATCTAAGGTCAGTAGCCTTCCTTAGCCATATCATTTCCAGTGATGGCATTAGAGTTGATCCCTAAAAGATCGAAGTAGTGAGAAACTTGCCTAGACCCACTCTCTATCGGATATTAGGAGTTTCTTGGGCTTGGCAGGCTATTACCGATGGTTTACTAAGGGATTTTCATTTATTGAATCCCCTATGTCCAGATTGACTCAGAAGAAAGTCAAATTCTAGTGGTCAAATTGTTGTGAAAAGAGTTTTTAGGAGTTGAAGACTCGACTTACTACAGCTCCAGTTTTGACCCTACTCGATAGTTTAGATGGGTTTGTGGTGTATTGTGATGCCTTCAGAGTTGTTTTGGGCTGTGTTTTGATACAGAGAGGTAAGGTCATAACCTATGCCTCTAGACAGCTTAAGCCCCATGAAAAGAACTATCCTACTCATGATCTTGAGTTAGCAATAGTAGTATTTGCCTTAGAGATTTGGAGGTACTATTTGTATGGGGTGCACATTGATGTGTTCACTAACCATAAGATCCTACAGTATGTGTTGTCTTTGAAAGATTTAAACCTCCGTCAAAGAAGGTGGTTGGATTTATTGAAAGACTACGACATGAGCGTCCTGTATCATCTGGGTAAAGCCAATGTAGTGGTTGATGCTCTCAGTATGATGTCTATAGGTAGTGTTGCACATGTGAAGGATGGTAAGAAGAAGTTAGTTCAAGAAGTTCATCAGCTTGCCCGACTAGGTGTTCACTTAGTCGATTCAACAGAATATAGTGTATGGGTGCAGAGTAGTTCAAAATTATCCCCGATTTTTGAGGTAAAGAAAAGGTAGGATAGGGATCCCAGTCTAGTCAAGTTGAACAAATCAGTCAAAGATCAGAAAGTTGAGGTCTTCTACCAAGGGAGATATGGTATTTTGCATTTTCAAGGTCGGCTATGTGTGCCAGGTGTAGACGACTTGAGATAGTGAGTTCTTGTAGAAGTGTATGGTGCATACTACTCTATTCATCCAGGGGCCACTAAGATGTACCGTGATTTGCGGAATATCTATTGGTGGACTGGGATGAAGAGAGACATTGCATAGTTTGTGGCTAAGTGCTCAACATGTCAGCAGGTTAAGATCTAGCATCAGAAGCCAAGTGGGTCCATACAGGAGTTCAGTAGTCCCACCTGGAAATAGGAAGAAGTAAACATGGACTCTATGACGGGTTTGCCTCGAACTCATTGCCAGCATAATTCTGTTTGGGTCATTGTAGACAGGCTGATCAAATCAACTTACCAGGGAGTTGGTCAGATTGCATGACGTTCTGTTGTTCATTATCTCAGATAGAGGTACCCAGTTCACCTCTCATTTATGGAAGGCATTCCAAAAGGGTATTGGTACTCGAGTTCACCTTAGTACAACATTTCATCCTCAGACAGATGGTCAATCAGAAAGGAATATTCAGACTTTAGAAGATATGTTGCGAGCGTGTGCGATAGACTTTAAAGGTAGGTGGGATGACCACTTACCTTTGATTGAATTTGCATATAATAACAGCTATCATTCCAGCATTCAATGGCTCCGTTTGAGGTTCTTTATGAGAAGAGGTGTAGATCTTCCATTGATTGGTTTGAAGTGGGTGAGGCTGCAGTGGTAGGGCCTGACTTTGTATTTGATACCTTAGAGAAAGTTCAGTTGATCAGGGAAAGGCTTAAGATAGCTCAGAGCTGACAGAAATCATACGCAGATGTACGCAGAAAGGATCTTGAGTTCGAGATTGGTGATTTTATGTATTTAAAAATCTCTCCTGTGAAAGGAGTGAAGAGGTTTGGCTAGAAGGGGAAACTCAGTCCCCAATATGTCGGTCCTTACCGAATTCTTAGCCATTTCGAAAAGGTAGCTTACGAGCTTGAGTTGCCTTTAGACTTAGATTTAGTGCATCCAATGTTCCATGACTCCTTCCTTAAGTAGTTCATAGGTGATACAACAATCATAGTCCCTATAGAGGGCATATATATTCAGAACAAGCTCTCTTATAAAGAGACTCCCATCGAAATCCTTGATTATCAGATTCACAGACTGAGTAACAAAGAAGTTTCTCTAGTAAAGTACTTTGGTGGAATCAGTCCGTGGAGGGAACTACTTGGGTAGCAGAAGCAGAGATATGGACTAAGTATCCTCACCTCTTCTCTACAAGCTTAGACTCAGCCTAAGGTAACAATTTTCCTTTGAATTTACTCAGCCTCATGTTCAAATATAGCTACCAACGTGGTATCAATTAACATTGCATAAATAGTCATGCATTCAAGAATCAGTTCAGTCATGTACTCATGTATCAGACATGCATGTTCAATATATAAGCCCAGCTTATCAGCAATCCCAGTCATGCATTCATGAATCATGTTTAGCTATGTACTCATGCATCATATGCATATTCAGTATGGTAATTCAGTATATCAATAATTTTAGTCATAAAATCATGCTTCAGTTGTGCATGTTCAGTGTCTAAGTTTAGTCTATTAGTATTCTCAGTTTAATCAGTCTTATTCGAGGACGAATGATACCAAGGGGGAGATATTGTAAGACCCTATAAAATCCTAAGCTCAACTCTGTCTTTTAATCTTGCTAAGGAGTCCCAAACTTAGAAAATTCTAGCGAAGTATTCAGACTTAGTATTATTTTAGCCTTCATAAGTTGGCAACGTTATTTTGCAACTCTTATGACTTTAAAGTATCAATCTTTAGATTAATAATGATCAGAAATGTTAATAGATGTTTCCGAACAAGTTTTGAATTTTTCAGACCTCGTTTAAACCATGTCCAAGTGACCAAAATAGTGAGTCAACACAATCTCAATGCATCATGTTGTCCTTCGCACCGACAGATGATTTTTCCCTCACCTCAGTTCAAATTCTAGTGAACCGACTTGGACTCGATGTAACACATTAGCTATCGTGTTGATGCCAATAATGGGACATGTCGGTCTGTGCGTTGACAGTTTAGTTTTCAGTCATTAAAAATCATCATCCATAGGGGTAGTTGGATCTTTTGTCCCACAAATATCAGCCGTAAAATGCGAGATTCATCCCTCATTAAGAAACATACACTCATTTTCTCTAAAATTTCTCAAGTACAATAACCTTAGGTAATTTAATTTCAAAGCCAAGGCTCAATATTTCACCATTGTTCTTCAAGAATTAAACAACCAAGGTATGCGAAGTGTTCATCCATGGGTTCCTTCCACCCTTGGAGACCAAGAAACTCTTTTAAACTTCAAGTAGCTTGATTTTATGATTTCCATGATTTGAAATCAAAGTGTATTCATGATTATTCCTATAATTGGGTTTCTATTTCATTATTTATTACAAGATTGATGATTGACATGTGTGATTTATCATGTGAATTCATGTTAAAACCCATGGAATTGTGAATTTGGAATTGAATCATGATGCTCATATGTTGTTTTAGTGTTATGTGCATAGATTATGCTATCCAAGTGTTTGATGAATTTCTCATGTGAATGTAATGATAAGATTATATCATGCTAGTATGTATACTATTTCATGCCATGCAAGTGTTTGATAAAATACCTCTACAGATGTAGTATGAACAAGTGTGCATTTTTATGCTATGTTATGCAAGATCATGTGAAGCTTTACTTTACATGCTATCGAGTCCTGGGTATTTATACCTGACAATTTAGTTGTTTACTTAAAGCTAGTGTCAGTTACAGAATAATCTTAGTCACATCACGATCAGTAGTACTCTCAATCAGTTACAGGACTTAGGAGAACTTAGTAAATTTAGTATTAGTCCCGTCTAGTTTAGTATTCAGTTCAGACCTATGTAAACTCAGTCATCTAACAAAATTTAGTAGTATTCCATCAGTTAGCAAAACTCAGTAAAATTAGTAATAGTTCAGTCAAGCCTAGTATGAACTAAGAAATCAATTCAGTGCCTATTCAGTTGGGAGTAGGATTTAACACTGAGTTAACCCAGGGATGGGGGCATTCCTGCCAGTAGAGGGTTTGACTCTTAGTAAATATCCCTGTGTTACAGAACTATGTAGCCAGCGTAGGTTTAGATATCTTTCTGCCAGATTAGGGTTGATACATCTCATACGAGTTTTTCTTCCAGCGAGGGTTGACGAAAGAGCTTTCTGTCAGAGAGGGTTAACTCACAGTTGTCTTTACCCGTGGCATGGTACTGACACCGTTCCAGCTAGGGTTATAGGTTGGACCCCAATCTATTCAGAAAGGGGCATGTCGGTTAGATGATTACCTCCTACAGTCTCAATTTCAGTTCTAATCTCAGAATAGAACTCAGTTCAGTTCTATAGATTCAGGACTGTCATATTCCATCACTCAATTCAGTTGGAACTCAGTATGGTTCCATATGATCAAGACTGTCAGATACAGTCACTTAATTATTAGCTATACAGTATCAGTAAACTCAGATATCAATAAATCAGTAAATCAGTAATTCAGAACTCAGTATCCAGTGTTATCACGATCTCAGATTACAGTATATGTATTCATGCATGTACTCCCATTCAGTTATATTCATGTCATTCAGTCAGTATTGTTCATGCATATGAACTTATGTATTTTAGCCTACCTCACTTAGCATAGCAGTACATTTAAAGTAACGACACATATTTTTCTCTTGCGCTATGATATTTTATATCATAGGTTCAAACACACGGGCTCCCGAGCACCCTTATCAGTTTAGACCTTCAGCAGTTAGAGTTAGTGGTGAGTCCTTATAGTTTGAGGAATTATTTTCTTCAGTATTTTGGTTTATCAGTACAGTTTTCAGTAATTAGAGTTAGTTGGGGGCTTTTCCCATTTAGATAGTAGAGGCTTTTCAGACTAGAGTATTTTCAGATAGATGTTTCAATTTTGGTATTGTTATACCGTATTCAATTTTATTTCAATATTGAACCTTATGGCAAGTTTTCATCTAATTTTCTCATATTTGCAGTATTACTATTCAGTTATTACAGCAGGTACCAGTCATGGGTTAGCTTATGGTCCTTCAAGATTATGAGCACCGAGTAGCATCCGGGGTACAGACTTGGGGCGTTATATTTATATTTGAAATCAATAAATTCTGTTACTAATTATCAACCCTCACACTCAATTCATCTCTGAGTTTAAGATATTATCCTCTTTAATCGATCATTCAACCATTCAGCTCTAGTAAACTTACAGTTTTAGCTAGAGTCATGCAACATTACACATCTTGCTTTCTAGGACTTAGCAAAACTTGGCACTAGGTTTTTAATTATCACAATCAATCCTCTTATTTATCTTCTATCAAGGTTATATCATATTTCAATCATATACAATATTGGGTTCACTCCCTTTTTAGATATCAAGGATTCATTGTATAGATTAGAAGGTCAGCTAATTCTTATAGTATTGTTCACATTCACATAGTAAACTCTATAACTAAGTTATACAAATACAAATACCCATCAAATGATCTACATAAAACACAATAACACATAGCTATAGTATTATTGTATTATTTTCATATTTTATCCGTGTAAACTTTGTGTCAGCAGGTCGAAACATGAAATATCTCATCAACTATTGTTATTAGATACAACTAATTCATATCTACTACACATTAAAAGCATCACCTACCTTGATCGAAGATATTAGATCAAGTAAGCCGCACTAAGATTTTTATTTCCTTTCCTTCATGGTTTCATTAGCCCAATAATCTAGAAATCAAATAATTATAAGAGTATTGATCAATTACTATTTGAATAAATACTTTAGAAATTTAACCCACCAATTATATCCTTATTCATGGTCTTAATCATTGACCTTTAACCAATTACTCTTTGAATAAATACTTTAGGAATTTAATCCACTAATTATATCCTTATCCATGGTTTAAATCATTACCCAAGGTCAATTAACCATTAAATAATTCTATCATACTCAATTCTTCTATATTAATTGAGTTTCAAAGCTAAATAATCTATCTTTATTGAATTCAAGATTTTCAAGAATCAAATATCATGTTTTAACATTACTAATTCATGCTAGAAATCGATAATTAACAATCTAAAAGTAATTGTAAGTGATATTACACCAATCCATAGGTTTTACCAAACTATCATTAACTTAGGATTCAAATCCTCAATAATTTTACCATTAAAGATTATTCTAATGATTTTAGAATGTTAAAGGATTGAAATACAAAGAAGATGATAGAAGAACATATCTCAATAAAGAAATTTCATCCAAAAAGTTGGATAACTGCCCCCATAGGGATTTGGGATGAAGTTTTTGAGGTAAAACTCAAAAACCATCCAACACTAACTTAAAAGTTCCCCAATTAGTGTTTCAACAGTAAAATTAGAGTTATAGAGGTACCACTGAGGTGGTTCATTTTTTAGTGCAGATAGTATTCAGTAAAATAGTCATAACTTTTTATTCTGAAGGTGGATTAATAAACAATTGAATTTGTTATAAAGAAAACTAATAAATCTTTTATTTGGTGGGGTATTGAGCCCCATAGCTCCTTATATTCTAGGAGATACTTTTTTGAAGTTGTTCATAGTTTAAACTTATCTCTAAATTTAATTGGTAGGAAAACTTCCAACTAACATTTTGCTCAGGGTATTATATGACCTTATGGGTCATTTGGTAGAGTATATAAGAATAATATTGAATAAGGTATATTAGTAATTCTTGTATAAAAGTGTATATTTAAATAATTTTTATGAAAAGATGTTTGTTTAACAAAATACCCTTCTTTGTAAAATTCTTTTCTAGCTAGAAGGAAGTAGCAGCAGATACTGATTAAGAAAAAGAAACTGAATTTCCAATTCTTCTCTAAACTTCAAAAACCTAACAATAAAATCAAAGGAATTTTTACTGGAATAAAGAGAAAAAAAATGGAAAACAATAATAATCAAAATAGAGAAGTTGTTACTGAGATGAAAAAGCTTGGGAAAAGTATGAAAAGTAGGAGGATTCGCTTGTGAGTGGATGCTTCTAAATTTTTCTATTCTAAGAAGTTTAGTTTGACCATGAAAAAGAAAGAAGAAAAAAAGAAGCTAAATGTTAGAAATAAAGCTTGTAGATAATAAATTTTGTTGTTTTCTTTCTTTCTTTTCATTGATATATTGCCAAATGATACATAAGCGGACAAATGCTACTATAGATGGAAGCAAAAGTAGTAGACACCATTGTATCTTCTTTGTGAGTTTCACTTGCTAACCATTTTATGAGAACAAACTAGAAAATGTGATATGGTGGGAAAAGAAAGTGAGAAATTATTTTGAGATAGAATAATGTAATTTAACAAGTTAATGCATTTGTTGAAAGTCTGTGTATTTCTAATACATTAAAAATGGTATGTACTAATGATACACACCTTAATATGCTATAGTGTATAATTAATAGAAGTATTAGTAATGCATAGCCTAAAAAAAGTACCAACAAGTTACTACTAATACAAAATGAGTAATGCATGCATTATATTTTTAATACACTCTACCAAACAACCCTTCAATTCATATCTAATACACTATCATACTAAAGAATTGGTCCTATATCTTATGATGAATAGGTTGTTATGCTTTTACCGCATATATTTTCAATAATAATAAAATAGGTTATTTCATTAGATATCAATTTATCCACTATGCTTCCCCAAATAGTCAATGGTGAAGAGGAGTGTTTTAGCATGATTTTATGAATTCAGCATACACAATAGTTCATAATAAAATTTATGTACGGGTCATCAAAAATACCTAGAACATCACACGATATTACAATGCACGAATATTTGGGGTGACAAGAAAAATAGAGGGAAATAAAAAATGATATTTTTGGTTACTGAAACTAGTGTTTTTACTGTTTTATCGACTCATCAACCTATTAAGGTTACTGTTATAGTTGTACTTTTACCACTGTAGTGGTACAGCTGAAGTTGTACTTTTACTATTGTAGTGGTCCCGAGGTAGCAACTCGAGACCTCATCCCAGTTTAGTCTATTTCACAACACACCTCTCAAAATTCAATGTTATGAACTAACTCTTTCATGGTAATTTCTATAAATAGAGTTTTACCAACTCATTTTATTCACCCAAAAGTTCTTATGACTTTCAAAACTCGTACTCTAACACATTAGCCACTAAAGTCCACCAATCAACACATCATAATCCACCATTAAATATAATCCATACAATGCCAGATTTTTAACCAAAATCACACTTCTCTGAGGTTGTCATCCCTATACTAGAAAAAAATGTTTGGTGGGGTACTTACATCATAACCAATGCTATAACTAACACAACACCACCAACACACCACAATGAATTTTCATTTTCATATATACTCTCCACCATAACTCATATTAGCTTATTTGACCCTTCAATATACCTCAACTACTTAAGGGGTAATACAAACCATGTATTGATGAGAGGGATTTGAATATGTATAAACATATCTAATAGCTCTACTCCCTCAATCAACCTTACAACTAATAATCATCAACCATAACTAAGCTAACTTATGTCACCATCCTTATCAACCTAACTACACCACATTCAAAGGATATTATTAACCAATATTTACTTTCATACAGTAAGCATATACGAAATATCCAGTCATAATAAGCCAACTACAATGTCTGTCTAGTAGACCTACCTCCTCGCTATGCCTATGAACATTATCCTACTATAACTTTATTCACATCATTAACGCTTAACTCATTATATTCATTCATAGCCACCATGGGTTTTTCACAATCAGTTAGTCTACCTTTAGGACATCAATGCTCTTACCCTCAAAGATCATTCAAGTCACTTAACCAAATATGTTACATAATTATCAATCACACAATCCAGGTTCAACTTACCAATATCGAGTAATCATTATTATTATTTCTGCATATCATAATACAATAAACGACCAATTTTATACACCTAATGAATCTACCTTGGATAGTGCTAGCAACTACACAACCACCTTTATGTTCAAGTCACCAAGGTTATGCAAAATAACTAAGTTCATCTAAGTTTAATCAATCACTTATCAAGGCATAATTAATAAGTCAACTCATTAACTATATTATTCAAATAAGGATAACCCAGTGGCACTTTAAGACTAGATATAATCATCAAAGATTGGACCACATAAGGATTTCAACTATAATCATCAAAGATTGGGACCACACAAGGATCCTAAGTACAATTATCAAAGGGTCGGGCCACACAAGGAACCCAATGATAACCAACGAAATTTGGACAACAAGGATCCTAAGTATATTATCAAAGATAAAACAGAAATCAAGACATATCTCAAAATTGCACCTAGCCTTTATGATTCATAGATATTCTTTTGTAATAACTTATCTCATATCACTTGTAATGATCATATGCACTTGAGAAGTTTGACTATCAAATAACTAGGTAATAGTATGATCAAAATAATAATTGTCACAATCTAATTTCTCAAGTCATATTTGCACGCACTATACCCATTAGAAGGTAAGTCAACCCATAGTTGGGAACAACTAGCAATGGACTATCAGGAGAAAAGAAAGAAAGTGATGGAATAAATATGATGTGTATGTATATATATATAAAGTTACCCCAAGATCTAGTGTAGTTAGTAAAAAAAGCTTCTAATACAATTTGAATACAAAGTAGAAATATAGAATAAATACATATACAAAGATGTCTCTAAATTCAGCATTGAGATCAGTCTAGTCAATAAGAGGGAGAGCATGAATACTTCAAATGGCAAGAGCTCACCCCAAATATCTGATTCATAGTTGTTCTGTATGAGTCACACATTAATAGTGAAAACTCATACTAAGATCTGAAGGCTACAAAAGTGTAGTATGAGTACCAAACACATGATACTTAGTAAGCAACTGCCGAATGAGCTCCAAAGATTATGCAAGTATAAATAACATGCAAGCAAGACTATAACTATAGTCAATTATCCAGGAAGCTAAAGATAATAAAACTAGAGCAGAACTAAGGATAACTATACTAATATAATAGTAAGCAGGGTCTAAAGTTCAGTACCATATATCTCTAATCAATATATAAAAAAAGTGAAAGAAAGTTATATAATAGTATACAAGGCCAAGAATACATATACAACATGATTAGGCAAGGAAGAGAGGGATATAAGTTAATACCATACATAGTAATAGCTCAAGGTAATAATCTGAGGGATCCAACCTAACATCTTAAGGTTCATGATTAGATAGGTAAGCTAAAACTAGAATAAAAAGGGTCCCTAATTATAATGACTAACTATGAGATAACCATCAACAATATGACTTACCATAAATAGAAAAGTAATCAGAATTATACCAACAACCTTGGGTACTAGTCCATAATCAACCTGCCATGAACAAACTATAATAAGATTCATAAAGTAATTGTCTAGTTCATCCAAACAATACCTACCGGACTCTCATAAATCTAGAAGGTTTAATCAACACTAAGCAAACAACAATCATATCCTATACCTTTACAACCCCCTATAAGGATGATAGATATAAGCGCCAAATAATATACTAGTGATAGGCAAGGCATATGAATGAATGAATGCAAAGTAAATCTACAATACCTTATTTGATTCGAGTTCCATAATGTACCAAGTGTACACACCTTCTACAACTCAATAACTTGCAAAGGCAGAACCTACGATGACCTCTCATCTCTATAAATATGGCTCATGGATGAAGGATCCCCTAGGGGATTTACAATATTTGTATACACTACCCGGTCTTGATCCAAGACTTTTAATAATCATCATTATCAATCTGCTCCATCCAGTATCAGAGAGATGTATATAATAAGTGCACGAACTCAAACCATGACAAAAAGAGTGTAAATCTATGAATCTATTATTTGAGATTAACTATGGGATTAAGTCATCATAAAAGTGTGGAGAGGGTTGAAATCTCTCCGACCAAAGTAAATAGTAGTGGTAAAATAGTGGATAAACCATGGACCAAAATCAATCTTAGTCTAATTTTTAAAACATCATCTTTAGTTTCAAAAACTCATAAACTATTATCTTAGCCAGTAGGATTTCCATTCTAAAAGAATCCATTTTAAAAGTAAAAGGTTGGAATAAATCTTTTTTTTAGAAAATAGTGGTAAAATCATTATTTTGGTTAGAATCGTACCCCTAAATGAGAATGAATGCACTTAAATATGCATGCCATTAATAGTATCAAAACAATACTACCATAAGTATCTATAGACTATAGTCACGTCCTTTATAAGGATAATATACTTACTAAAGTCCAACTGATATCATAACCACAGCTTCGGGTCCAACAGTATATAACTATCATAATAGTAACACTATGATCTACAAAAATATGGTCCAATTCACCAAGTCAAATATTAAACCTTATAATAAAGGATCCCTAATATCACAATATGGTTAACATGCTTATAACTTAGTGTGATAGGATTCTATAGCCATAACAAGTATTTTATACTAGGGGTTGGGTTACCTTTACATCCCTAAACTCCCTAATTAGGCTAAATCATGATACACCATTCATAAAAATGTCCTATCATCCTTTCTTATCATGCATTCTATACTATACACCTTTTCATGAAGAAAAGTAGATCGAAGCCTACTTCACTGTCGAAACCACAAGTATTGAATTATCCATAAAACATTCTTCTTTTCTCCATGATCATGAAATACCGTCATTCTATCAAAATAACAGTCTATACATCAATAAAAGTAAAATGAGATCCATATTTCTATATAAAAGGTCGAGTCAAATGGAATCTAAAATTGAATCCATCACAAGGTTTCTCAAAAAATAAGGAATGTATGCTCGAAAGTTGAGCACAAATGGGGCATAAATTATGGCCGAAATTAGCCCCTCAAGTCTAAGGATTTTAAGACCTAATTTCTAAGAATTTATAATAAAAAAGGAATGGAATTTGATGGAAAAATAATGAAAAATGACCAAAGACTGTTGGGCTAACTTACCTTAGCTTCAATGGATGATTCCCACACTTCCCATGCTCCAAGCTCTCAAAAATGGGAAGAAATAGTTGATAAATGAATGGAAAAATTTAGAGAAGAAAGGGAGATTTACCACCCCAGGTGCCTCGAAAGTGGTCACTTTGTCACTTAAGCGACTACCACTTAAGAAACACATGTCTACTTAAGTGGTCAGGATAGAAAAGACGGGGATTGCTAAAGTGGCATCTGGACTGCTAGAGCAGACAATGAGGGCTTAAGCGACCCTTAGCCCAATAGCCAAGGCTGCTGAAATGGTTCAATGTCACTCAAAAATGTACCACTTAAGCGGTCATTTATCCACATAAGCTGCTGAACCAGCTACTCGAGACATCAGTTTTTTCTAAATCCAAATATACTCCGATCGGATGCTCAAGATTCGTTCGGAAATCAATGCGCACAAATAAACTATGCTACCATATGAAATTTGACATTTCAAACTCAATGGAACCATAAAAAATTTCATTTGAGATCTATTCAACTAAATGTTGGGCCCATACCTATAGTTTTATTTTTCATAAAATTCACCCAATAGTCCAAAATAAATCCAAAAACCTTAGGACCTGAACCAAGGATCCCCTAGACTAAAATCAATGTTTTGAAGTTGATGGCATTCTTGAAATTCTCATTTGAGGTTATTTTCTAGGAGTTTTAGTTCAATGTCAATTCCTTAACAGTGATAGCTTCAAAAATAATAATGAGCCTAAAGGCCAAACAAATTGTCCAATAACTGAAGCGATGGTTCATGTAAGTCATAAATGACATACAACCACTATGAGAAGGATTAAAACACTGGAATTAACCAAAATTAAGGAAATGACCTAGTGGGTCATTATAATAACTATCTACATAAGTAATACACGTAGCAATCTATCATTCAACAGTAAAAAAATTTGAAACATAAGTATTTTTCAAGTATAGCTGATTAATTGACAAAAAGTGGATGCTTTCCAATAGAACTAACAACTACAATAATTCCTACATCAAACAACATAACTACCTAAAGTTGCACATATCACTCATTCCAAAACCTAATTCACAATACTAGTATACAAGTTACATGCCTTTTATTAACCTTTACTGACTAGAATTACACTATTTCAAACTTTAAAATATTTCCAAGATACCTGTTGGGACCAACTAATTCCAACTGAGATAGTTAAAATACCAATTGAAATCTGCCAGATGCCAATTGGAATCAACTCGGGGAGACATCATTTAATTAGCATGATAGGAGAAAAAAAGATAGATTTCTAGATACCTTGTAGCTTCCTATAGTTTTGATGTGCACATCAACACATCAATCCATTAGACTCTACTCGACATCTGCTCTTGTACTAGGAGATCGATAATCTAGGCTTTGATACTATCTTGTCACGTCCCTGTTCACAAGGTGGGTACTTACTAATCTTTACCCTAGATAGGATTACCATTACCACCCAACAACTAAATTAAGTGCGAAAGACATACATCAATAGTTTTAAAACTACATAAACTCTTAAATTAAAAAAATATCTTATCTAATTACATTAATTACCAAGTACATTGAGAAATAAATAATAATTTCCCAAAATCTAATTTAAATTGGTACAAAAGTACTAAACAAATAGAAAGATGACACCAAGACACAACATCCACATATGTGCAGAATGACATGAGTTGTTAAAGAACAATCACTGATGTACTTATAGAAACACCAGCTAACCTATAGCATTGCTATATCTCCAAATGAATATATAGTAAGTAGAGGCAGATCCAGGATATTGAGGTTTCGAATGTCAAATTATTTTAATTTAGGCGTTGACTAGATCTATTTTGAGTGTCACACTGAGTTAATCAACCTTTTTATTAATTATACCAAACAAAATAATTTAATTATGATGACAATTTTGAACAAAGCATAAAACATCAATAGGGAAAATGGTTTTCTAACCTTTTTATAATTTTTTTTATTTCTATGTCTTTTTAACAAAAAGAGATCTTAATCTTCTGTACATAAGCGACTTTACTTTTATATGTAAGAGATTTGAAAAAGTCATTTTCTTCTATTTGAATCATACGTAAGAGGGGAAGAGATCGCATTTTCTCAAAATTGATCTCTTTTGACCACTTACAAATTGAAGAAAAAAATAGTCATTTTATATCATTTAGGTGTAAAAATGAAGATCTCTTATAAAAAGGGACATAAAAATAAAAATAAATTTATAAAGAGCTATAAAATCATATTTACCGAATTTTCATATTCTCAAATTATTATTCAAGAATGTATGATTGAAACTAGAACTCATTTAAATGCATATTTTATATCAAAAAGCAAGATACAAAAAATTCCATGAACTTAAAATAGAAACAAGAATTAATAAAATAAAAAAGAAAAAAGAAACAGTGAAAAGAAAGAAACGAAAAAATAAAGAAAAGAAGAAAAAAGGTGAAGGCCACTTAGAAACTGGAAAAAGTCATCACTGATGTAGGGTTAATTCTACCCCATGCCTTGTGGGTAGATTATTCAGTTGTCCGTCAGTGGCACCAAGTGACCTATAACTGCATAGGGTGCCACTTTAAAGGTTTTGTAGCATTTTACTATATACATACATACATATACATGATTTTGATCGATAAGTATGATTGGCATGGCATCGCCTAACCTCCTTAATAGATCCGCCTCTAGTAGTAAGTATAATATCAGTACAACTACAGTACTAGTAGGTTATATCAGTCGACCAGGGTTAGAAACATATAGGGTGTGTTTGGTATGATGGAAAATATTTTTTAGAAAATGTTATCCTATTTTCCTTTGTTTGGTTGTAGTAAAATATTGGGAAAATATTTTTCAAAATATCTCATTTTCTTCTATTTGAGGGAAAATGACTTCCCTCATGGGCCAAGGGAAGTCATTTTTTGAAAAATAACAAAGGTGACTTATGCCTCCACCCCTACCCCTCTTCCCCACCCCAACAACACTCATATTCACATTACTTAAAAAATTCACATTACTCAAAAATATTTTTCACTGTGCTTTGTTTCAATTTTCACTGCTTAAAATAAAAATAGTGAAGCCTGAATTTTCTCCTTTTCCAATGTTAGTTAAATGTACTGTTACTTCCATATGCATTGAGGAAGAATTACCTATGTTACTTTTGCTAATTGCATATTCTATTTTTTCATCGATGTAGCTTGTTTCACAAGGTTGAATAAGCTTGTCATTTCGTTGAATTTCTATTGATTGTAGTATTTTTGAGATTGTCCCAACAAAATATTGAAAAGTGTCTCCTATTTTTGCTAATTAGCAGTTGCTTAAATTTTAATGACTTTTAATAATTTTGTATTCGATATTGATATTATTTTCTATGCTTAAATTAGTTCTTACAAATTGTTGAGTTGCTAGAGGCAGTGATATACTAGTTAACAATTAGTAATATTTTCTAAAAATTAATTTTTCACTGACCAACCAAATACTAGAAAATATTTTTTTGAAAAATATTTTCTACTCACCAATCAGACACCATAAAATATTTCCACTCACCAACCAAACATGAGAAAATGAGTAGAAAACCAACTTATTTTCCAGGAAAACTTTTTCCAGAAAAATGTTTTCCATCATACCAAACACACCCGTAATGAAACATATAATAACATATATTAAACAATAAGAAATCATGACAAGCATACAGGTTTAACAACAAAATATACTTATCTTATTACAACTTCCAAACCTACCATCTTTTATTTGTTTAAGGAATATTAATTTACCCTCTAGTTGGGACTAACTAAAACATCACCATGGGTAAACATAACCCACATCTACTATGCACTCACCTTGCTATAACAATTCTATACTTGTCTCTTTCTCATTGATCCTTCTTTTATGACAACGCTCGCTCCCTATTATACTACCATTAACCATCAAAATTATAATAACTAATGAAATTTATAGCATCAAAAAATTTTAAATAAGGGAAATTACAATATGTACCATGAATATAATTATATATGTAGGAGAACAATATTTATTCATAAATCAGGACATACCTTGTATTCACACATTGTTACAATGCAAAATCAACATCATCAAACTAGTTGATTCACTCAAGAAATCATAGTATATCACCAAAACAATGGTCCACACAAGTAACCAATTACACTTATACATATTCTTCAATAAGTTTCACCATAATATATATATATAGATTTAAATATATATTCAAATGTATATGATGAATGACTATATGCAGGATTTATGTATCATCTCTTTTATATCTCAATGTAGCTATCATTACTATCATTCTCAATACCATCAATATAAATACATAATAAAATTAATAATTATAAGTAATGTATAAAATACCCAATTGAAATCAGATGTAAGCAACAACGATAAAAATAGAACTTACAAGTAATAACAACCAAGTAAAAACAGTTCATAATCATAAGTTCACCATTATTTCAGATAAAAATAAAACCTACTAACACATAAAATCACCATTTTAGCCAAAGGTCAATTCACAACTTATTCAACTGCGCATTATTAATTTCAATCATCCATCATAGACATGTTTGGAGATCAATCTATCAAGTATTCATTTTAGGAGTACACTTTCTATCAGAATTGATATCTACACTCTAATTCATCATCATATTTTATTCACTAATCTAACTCTCCTTTATTCATATTTGAAATTAACAAATTTAGTTACTAACTAGTAACTCATCTACTCAAGTCATCACTTAGTCCAAGACATTATCCCCTTTAATCAATCATTCAATTATTCAGCTCTATTCAATTAACAGTTCTAGCTAGAGTCATACATCCTTACATATTTTATTTTCTAGCACTTATAAATACTTTAATTTAGGTTCTTAAATTATATCATTACATTCTGTTATCACAATCAGTTCTCCTAACTATCTTCTAGAAAGAATATCTCATATTCCGATTATACATTATATAGGGTTCACTCCTTATTAAAGGTATTAAGGATAAGTTCTATAGATTAGAAGGTCACCTAGTTCTTTTAGTATTGTTTAAATTCATAGATTAAACTCTATAAATCATCAAGTAAGTCATACAAATATAAATACCCATCAAAGGACCCACATAAAATATAATAACATATATTATATTAATATTATTATTATGTTTTTTCATGTTTTATCCATCCATACTCTATGCCCGTAGGCCTAAACATGAAATTTCTCATCAACTATAGTTATTACATGCAGCTAATCTGTAACACCCAAGATGCTACACAGTGCTTACGGTTACAAGTGACCACAAGCTAATCCATGAGCTGGTACCTGTGTGAGCACTTAATATAACAACAAAATAAACATTTATAGAATATCTGAATATTCCATAAGGTTTTAAATATTAAAACATTTTTGAGTCATAATTCTAAAACAACTATCAAAAAACAATTGTTTGAAAGTAAATAAAAATAATGACAAACTGACTGACTATTTGAAGTGTCTGAAATCCTCTAAAACTGAATGAATAAGAGTTGATGGGATAGGCCCCAACTAGCTTCAGCTAACTACTGAACTGAAAGCATGGAAATAAACATAATTAGTCCTCAAAATATGAGTACTCACCACAGTTGCTACTGATGTACTGGAATGTCTAAGTACGGTCAAGAACCTGAGCATCCGAACCTGTGATATGAGACATCATAGCTTAAAAAATGAGTAGACAATCAGTACTTTGAATGTACTGGTATGCTAAATAAAGTTAGGCTGACATGCATAGGTTATGTGCATGAAGTAAAGACTGACTAAATATCATGAGGTAACTAAATAATTAACACAAATGCATAAATGCTGTAAAATTTGAGCATGCATGACCAAGCATATAATATGATTTTGAAAATAGTCTATAAACTTGTAATACCTTGTACTTTTTCCTAGCTTGAAATTATTCCAAGAATGTTAGAAGCTTTCCTTAAAAGATGAATCTACTTTTGCACACATGGTATTTTTAAGATTTTCATATTTTTTCATGTGGAAAATTAAATAAGCTTTCCATCGATACAAATTTCATCAAAATCTGACATCGAAAGAGAAAGTTATGGTCGAAATACATAAGGCAGTAAAACTGCTCAGGTACGACGGTGAGGCCAACGGACCATTAGAATAGAGATGGACCATTGCCCACGACCATCATAGTGAGGAAGTATGAATACCTTCTGCCCTAGATCAATGTCCTAGGCCAATGGATCGTCGGACTAGCGACGGACCGTCGCTCAGGCCGTCGTAGGGGAAGCAGTGATGCCCTATTCTACCTAGAAGCGACGGTCAGGACCGATGGACCGTCAACCCAGTGATGGACCATCGTAACCTACTGTTGCACCACGGTAGTAAGTTCCAGTTCTGGTCTTAATGCAATGATCAGTCCGACGGACTATCAACCCAGCGATGGACCGTCGCACCCACCGTTGCATGTTCCGTTTAGTTATTTTCAAGCCAATTCTAAAGGAGATTTTTGGAATTTTACCACCCTTTTATATACCTAGTTATATCCGACCAAAGCTCAGAAATTCATTATTCATCTACAACAACAAAATTAGGGTTCTCTCTCTAAGATTAATCCCCAAGAACAAAATTCAAATCTTCTTTAAGAACTAAGAGATTCAGATTCTTCAAGTTTAAGAAATTCAAGAAACTCAACCCAGGTATGCATATTGTTCATTCATAGACTCCTTTATTCCATGAAGCCCAAGAATATTTTTTTCAAAGTTCAATTGTATGGATTTCTTTATGAATTTCATGTTGGGTTTCTTTTGTTCATATTGATAATGACCAATTGAATTCTAATCTATGTTGGGTGATAAATTTTATGTGGAATTGATTAGTATAAAGTTAGATTCATGTGGACCTATGATTAAACCTTGGATAAATAAATTAGAGTTGAATCATGATGTTTATTTATTATATAATGTTGTCTACATATACTATGCCTACCATGTGTTTGATTAAATGCCTATGTGAAGGAAAAAAATGCCCAACTAGTATGATCTTAGGAAATCCCATTTATGTACAAGATTATGAATATCACATGTTTGATGAATTGCCTCAATAAATGAATTATGGATTGTGATGCTGCTCATGTATTCAAGAAAGTCATGCTTTGTCAGTTTCTTTCTATCGAGTCCTGGGGGTACTTGTAACCAACAATTTAGCTGTATGCCTAAAGCCAGTGTCATGTTTTTTATATCCTCAGTCAAGACATGATCCATAGAACACAGTCAGTCATGTGACTCAGGAAAGCTCACTAATTCAATAACCTCAGTAATCTCACGAACTCAGTCAGTTGTCAGATATCAGTAGTATTCCATCAGTTAATAAAATTAAGTAAAATTAGTCTATGTTCAGATCAGTTAATCACTTTCAGTGTCTATTCAGAAGGGATTATAAATTAGCACCGAGTGAACCCAAGGATGTGAACTCACCTACCAGTAGAGGATGTGATTCATAGAAGCAATCCTTGTATTCCAGAACTACGTAGCCAGTGTAGGTTAAGACATCATACCTTCTAGTTGAGGGTAGATGACATGGATTAACCTGCTAGTTGAGGGTTCCCACCGTTCTCATTAGAGTAACCTGTTAGTCGAGGGTATCTCACATGTTATCCTTTCTAGTGGTTCAGTATTGACACCCTTCCAATCAGGGCATAAATTGGACCATAATTCAGCTATAATTCTTTATTTGGGGCATATCGATTAGATGACTACTTCCCACAGATTCATGTTATAGAATTTGGACTGTCAGATACAGTCAATAAGTCTCAATAATAGAACTTAGATAGTTCTACAGAATTTAGGACTATTAGATATAGTCAACTCAGATACAATACGGAACTCAGCTGGTTCCATCAGATTTAGGAATGTCAGATACAGTCACTCATGTTATTAGTTATCAGAACTTAGTCATTAGTAATGTTAGTTATCAGTAAAATTATGTTATCACAATTTCAAATATAGTTACTATGTGTGCATGCATGTATTCCCACGTTCATATTAGTTAGTTAGTCAGTATTGTTCATGCATATGAACCCTATGCCTTCAGCCTACCTCACATGCATACCAGTATATTGAAAGTACTGACATATTTGTACTATGGTGTCTTATACCATTGGTTCAGAGACAAAAGCTCCAGAGCATCAGTATATTCTAGTCTCAGCAGTCAGAGCTAGAAGTGAGTCCTCATATTTCGAGGCCATGGTTATTACTTTATTATCTAATTAATTTATTTATTAGTTGGAGTTAATTGGGGACATGTCCCATCAACTCCTTATTCAGACCATTCAGTCAGTTAGAGGCTTTCTAGGCTATCATGTTTAGTTAGTTATTTTAGTTGTTTTGAGTATTTCATACCCCATCCATATGTTATGATTTATTAGATGCTATGTTATAGTTTTGAACCTTATTGTATTTCAGTTCATATTTCCACATTATATATGATATATTATGCAGTATATAGGTACAGATATCAGTCATGGGTTAGCTTGTGGTCCTTCTGGGTCTTGAACACCGTGTATCATTTTGGGTACCAGATTCGAGGCATTGAAAACTTGGTATCAAAGCCTAAGGTTCAATAGAGTCCTAGGAAGTCTGAAAGCCGCATCTAGTTGAGTCTTGTGCATAGGTATGTTGCGTGCCACATTTAAGTGCAGGAGGCTATAAGATGTTTTAGGAATAGTTTCCCTTCTTTCAGTATTCATGTCATGCAAGTGAGCATAATCTCAAGTCAATCTCTCAGTCTAATCCATTTCTTCTCTTTATTTCAGAACATGCCTCCCAAGAGAAGAACTTAGCCTGTCCAAGAAGATCCCTTGGATGAACATGTTTCTCATGCAGAGTTCAGAGCTGTATTCACTGCTCTTGCTCATCAGTTGCTGCTTAGAATGAATGACCAACTATCATTCCCAACCTAGTGGCCAATTCAGCTGTAGCCAGGATTCGGGACTTCACCCGAATAAATCCTCCATCCTTCCTCGGGTCTAAGATAGATGAGGACCCTTAGGAATTCCTAGATTAAGTTTAGAAGGTTACAAACATCATGGGGGTTACTTCTAGTGAGAGTACTTAGCTAGCTACATATTAGTTGCAGGATGTTACTCACACTTGGTTAAAGTAGTGGAAGTTAGAGAGGGCAGTTGATGCAGGGTCAGTTGAGTGGGAGGAGTTTGCTTTTGCTTCCCTTGATAGATTCTTTCCCCTAGAGCTTAAAGAAGCAAAGGTGTTAGAATTCATTAACCTCAGGTAGGGTAACATGACAGTGAAATAATATTCTCTTAAATTTGCTTAATTAGCAAGATATGCCCCTCATGTGGTTGTAGATAGCAGGGCCTAGATGAGTAAGTTAGTTACAGGGGTAAATGATAGTATGGTTAATGAATGCAGATCTGCCATGTTGAATAGTGACATAACTTTAGACAGGCTTATGACTCATGCTCAGCAGATAGCAGAGCAGAAGATTAAGATAAGGGAGAAGCAGAATAGGAGAGCAAGGACAGGTAATTTTAACCTTGCGCAACTTAAATCAGAAGGAGGAAACCATTCTCAATTTTGTCCTAAGTCCTCAGTTCTAGCTCCTTCTTCAGCTAGTGCTCCTGTGCATAAGTTCAGAGATAGAGTGCCAGGATCTAAGTCTCAGGGTAGTGTTAGTAGTACTCACACCTATCCCCTTTGTAAGACTTGTGGAAAGAACCATCAGGGTACTTATAGAGATGGCAGTGATACCTCTTTCGAGCATGGAAAGCCAGACCATAGAGTTAGAGATTGTCCACAGTCAGGTCCACAGGGTCAACAAAATCGTTCCTCAGCTCAGTCTGATCGCCCGAATCAGCAGGGTGATACCTCTAGTACTACTAGTAAGCAATGCCCAAATAGACTCTATGCTCTTCAGTCCTGGCAAGATCAGGAAAATTCTCTTGATGTGGTTACTGGTATGTTACAGATATTTTATGTGCATGTTTATGCTTTGCTAGATCTAGGTGCTTCTTTGTCTTTTATTACTCTCTATATAGCAGTTGATTTTGGAGACAGTCTCAAAATTCTAGCAGATCCTTTTTTAGTTTCTACCCAGTGTGTAAAACCATCATAGCTCGATGGGTATATAGGAACTGCCCAATTATGATATCTCAAAAAATCACTTCAGTAGACTTTGTCGAATTAGAGATGACTAATTTTGATGTCATTCTCGACATGGATTGACTTCATTCCTGTTATACCACAGTCGACTATAGAAATAGAATAGTCCAATTCCAGCTTCCGAATGAACCCATCCTAGAGTGGAAGGGTAGTGTATCCGTTTTCAGAGGTCAGCTTATTTTCTACCTTTGGGCACAAAAAATGATATCTAAGGGATGTGTCTACCATCTTATTTGTGTTAAGGACACTAGTTCCAACACTTCTAGTCTTGAATCAGTCCCAGTCTTGAACGAATATTCAGATGTCTTTCCCGAAGAACTTCCAAAAATTCCTCCTGAAAGGGAAATGGACTTCGGCATTGATCTTCTTCCAGATACTCAGCATATATTTATTCTTCCATACAGAATGGCACCAGCAGAACTCAGAGAATTGAAAGAGCAGTTGAAGGATCTCTTAGATAAGGGATTCACTAGACCCAGTGTGTTCTCGTGGAGTGCTCCAATATTATTCGTGCATAAGAAAGATGGTTCTCTCAGAATGTGTATAGACTATCATCAACTTAATAAGGTCACGGTCAAGAACAAGTATCCTCTACCCAAAATTGATGACTTATTTGACCAACTTCAGGGTGCTAGTTATTTCTCCAAGATAGACCTCAGATCCAGCTATCATCAGCTCAGAGTCAGACAAAGTGACATTCTAAAAATAGCTTTTCGTACTCGATATTGTCACTTTAAATTCTTTGTTATGTCCATTGGTCTCACCAATTCCCCAATATCTTTAATGGACTTGATGAACCATGTGTTTAAGCAGTACTTGGACATGTTCGTCATAGTCTTCATAGATGATATTCTAGTCTATTCTTGTGGTGAGCGTGATCATACAGACCATCTCAGAATTGTACTTTAGACTCTTAGAGATCATCAGTTATTTTCACAATTTATCAAGTGTGAGTTTTGGATAAGGTCAGTAGCATTCCTTGGCCATATCGTTTTTGGTGATAGAATTAGAGTAGATCCTCAAATGATTGAAGCAGTAAGAAACTAGCCTCACCCTATTTCTCCATCAGCTATCAGGAGTTTCTTGGGTTTCGATGGCTATTATAAATGGTTTGTTGAGGGATTTTATTCTATTGCATCCCCAATGTCCAGATTGACTTAGAAAAAAGTCAAGTTTCAGTGGTTGTATCCTTGCGAGAAGAGTTTTCAGGAGTTGAAGACTCGACTCGCCTCAGCTCTAGTTCTAGATCTTCTAGATGGTTCAGATGGGTTCGTAGTGTATTGTGATGCATCCAAAGTAAGTTTGGGTTGTGTCCTCATGTAGCATGGTGAGGTCATAGCCTACGCCTCTAGACAACTTAAACTCCATAAGAAAAATTATCCTACTCATGATCTTGAGTTAGCCACCGTAGTATTTGCCTTGAAGATTTGGAGGCATTATCTATACAGTGTTTATGTAGATGTTTTCACGGATCATAAGAGCCTTCAGTATGTCTTTTATTAGAAAGATCTCAATCTTCATCAGAGAGAGTGGTTAGGTCTCTTGAAAGATTACAATATGAGTGTCCTTTATCATCCGGAAAAGGCTAATGTAGTGGCCTATACTCTCAGTAGACTGTCTATGGGTAGTGTTGCTCATGTCAAAGATAGTAAGAAGAAGTTAGCCCATGAAGTCCATCATCTTGCAAGACTAGGCATTCACATAGTTGATATAGACGAGTGTGATATATGGGTTCAGAGTAGTTCAAAATCATCTCTAGTTTCCAAGGTGAAAGAAAAGCAAGATAGGGATCCTAACCTTTTCAAGTTAAAAGATTCATTCAAGGATAAAAAAGTAGGGGTTTTCTCCTAAATGGGAAATGGGGTTCTGCGTTCTCACGCTCGTCTGAGTGTTTTAGCTGTAGATAACTTAAGGCAGTGAATTCTTGCAGAAGCGCGTTGTGCATGCTACTCTATTCATCCAGGGTCCACAAAATGTACCGCAATTTACGGGAAATATATTAGTGGAGTGGGATGAAGAGAGACGTTGTAGAGTTTGTGGCTAAGTACTCTATATGTCAGTAGGTTAAGATAGAGAATTAGAAGCCTAGTGGGTCCATGCAGGAGTTCAGTATTTCTAGTTGGATGTGGGATGGAGTGAACATAGACTTCATGATGGGTTTGCCTCGATCTAGTCGTCAACATGATTTGGTTTGGGTCATTATAGAAAGGATGACCAAATCAGCTCATTTTTTTCCAATTCATACCTCTTATTCAGCCGAGGATTATTCCAAACTCTACATTAGAGAGTTGGTCAGATTGTATGGTGTATCGTTATCTATTATCTCAGACAGAGGTACCCAGTTCACATCTTATTTATGGAATGCATTCCAAAAGGGTCTTGGTACCCAATTTCATCTCAGTACATCCTTTCATCCTCAGATAGATGGTCAAGGAGAAAGGACCATTTAGACTTTAGAAGATATGTTGCGTTCCTGTACAATTGATGTCAAGGGAAGTTGGGATGACCACTTGGATTTGATTGAATTTGCATACAACAACATCTATCATTCCTGTATCCATATAGCTCCATTCGAAACTCTTTACGGTAGGAGATATAGATCTCCAATTGGTTGGTTCAAAGTTAGTAAGGCCTCAGTTATAGGGCCTAACTTGGTATTCGACGCCTTATAGAAACTCTGGGCTACTTAGAGAGGACTGAAGTGTTATACAGATGTTCGTAGAAAGGATCTTGAGTTCAAGATTGGTGATCATGTCTATCTAAGGATCTCTCCTATGAAGGGAGTGAAGAGGTTTGGCAAAAAGGGAAAGCTCAGATCCCAATATGTCGGTCCCTTCAAGATTCTTAGTCGCTTTGGCAAGGTAGCTTATGAGATTGAATTTCCTTTAGATCTAGCTTCAATTCATCCAGTCTTCTATTTCTCCTTGCTCAAGAAGTGCATAGGTGACCCAACAGTTGAAGTCCCTATTCAGAGCATAGATGTTCAGAACAACCTCACTTATGAAGAGATTCCAGTCAAAATCCTAGACTATCAGACTCGTAGATTGAGGAACAAAGAAGTCACTTTAGTTAAAGTTCTTTGGAGAAATCAGTCTGTCGAGGGAGCTACTTGGGAAGAAAAAGCAGACATGCATACCAAGCATCCTCACTTCTCCTCTGCCAACTCAGGTCAAGCTCAAGGTAACAGTTCTCCTTAAGCTTACTCAGTTTCATTTTTAGTATTCATCACAAACTTGGTACCAAGTACCATTGCATATTCAGTCATGCATTCATGTATCAGCGCAGTTATATAATTATTGTAAAGCCCAGAAAAATGGGTCCAGGAGCGTCACACAGTGCTTGAGGCTACGAGTAGCCCCAAGCTAACCCTTTGAGCCATTTTCATTCAGTTCAACACAAATCAACGGGGTTTTCATAAATAACCCTCAAATATCAACAGAGTAATCATCATCCAAGAATAAAAGAATTTCAGTAAGATAACAAAATACGTCTTATTAGTCAACTCCCAACATCTATACTAGTTTGACAAGCCTTTAAGAAAATCAATAAAACCAGCGAGCCATTGAGACATACCTCAACTGACTCATACTCAGTTATCAAATGTAAACAATTCAGTGAAACCAACATCAGACATTATGTCCTCGGAGCATGAGGACTCACCACAACAGAGGATGTAGAGCAGTGTGCCCGAAGAATCACTATCGAACCTGGAACTGAGCACCTGAACCTATATTTTGAGAAAATGCAGCCCACATCCGAAGATGTGGGTTAGTACCATGGAAAGAAACTGAGTATATGGGGGTGTATGTAGTTTTATAAACATCATCATCATAAATATTTATAAGAAATATGCACGATGTATGAAAGACTTACATAGCCCGAAGAAAATCATCATAATCATGAGAGGATGAAATAAGTATAATAACACATGTGAGTTATCATATAATTTGTCAATCACTTTCAGTTCATCAAGAATATCAATTCTCATAATGTAAATATCATTTAAATCTTTTGAAAGAATAACTTTCACAATTCTACTTTAAAATCACTTCACTGTTCACCATAGACACAAGGAAACACACACACACACTGGGAGATCCTATAACCGACATAAACCATGTGAGCTACATGGAGTCCAATGTACAACCCGCGTTGGGAAGAGACGTCCTATCCTTGCCATCGGAGTAGGACTATCGATATCAAAGCCACACAAACTAGTGATCACTATATAAATCATCCTCAGGCTCACTCCTACGGGGGCACATAGTTCTAGGAAAGTAAGGTTGCGTTATACCTTCCACTCGGTGCGAAGGATTTCTTCCAGACCTATCTCAGATCATTTCAAAGATAATCCACAACAAAACAATTTCAGTAATATATAAATATACATCGGGAGTCATCATGCTTCCCATCTATCAAAATCAACCACGTTGTGGATTTCTTTCACACTCGAGTTTAAAACAACTCCATTAAGACCAAAAGGTCAAATCATTCAAAATATCTCAAATATTAAACATCAACGTTCTTATAACACACACTTTCTAAAAAAACACAATTTCCAATGGGGATTCACCACGATAAACATGATAAATATCGTTCAAGATTCATGCTTTATATCTCCGCACATGTAAATTCATCTTTCAAAATCATAAACATCAAGAATTCATAATAATCATCATAAGATATGGGTTCATGTTTCAAATTCGTAAAACCCAAATAAAAATCATGCCTTTGTAAAGAAAATTACTTTTGGGCACAAGAACGAAAGAGAGTTCTTATTGAAAAACCCCACATACCTTGAATGGTGAAATTTTGATCGATACTCATTTTTGAGATATTAATCGTGCCTTTGAATGATGGTTCTTGGAGTTCTTGAACTAGGAACTTGGAATCTTGAATAAATTTACAGAATTAATGGTAAACTTTGGAGGTTCTTGAAGTTGGATGTAGGAGCTTAGGGTTTTCTTTTTGAGGGAATTCGATGAAATATAACATATAATGCTTCTAATAATCTTTAATATAGGGTTTGTATGGATTTTGGGTGAGGGGGAATCAGCAAAAAGCCCCTAAAAAATCAAATAATTCTCCAATTTGTTCTTTGGTGGACCGTTTTGATAGTCTGAAGTAGATCAACCATAATGATTTACTTAGATATCCAAATTGGATGAAACCAATTTATATTAGAAATAAGAATCTCATATATTTCCGTTGATATATAGTATCTCACCGAGATCATTGTGTACGGACAATTATGATCGTTTGAAGTTGACCCAAAAATTCACTTTTGATAGGCTGAAGTAGATCGACCATAACTTTTTGCTTCGATAGACAAATTGGATGAAACCAATTTCATTGGAAAGAGGACTCGTAGAGCTTTCCGTTGATATATAGTAGACCACCCAGATAATTATGTACAAGGAGTTATGATCATTTAAAATTAGAGTAAAAATACGCCAGGCCTTAGTACTTTTTCTTGCACTTTTTACTGTTCACTACTATTCACGGTTCGATCGGAATGTTCATAACTCGTCGCTCGGGTGTCTGTTTTGGATGATCCACATATCGTTGGAAAGATTATTCGATACTCTACACAATGGTGTGTCATAATCTATGACATTATGCTCGAAAAATTTATAATTCATTCTAGAAGATAGAACCCAACATGTTTACGCACAAAATTTCAATGAAACATTTCCCGGGGTATTACATTATCCCCCCTGGAAAAATTCATCCTCAAATGACGCTAGATATGCCAACATTAGATAGGGAATAGAGAATACAGCTGAAACCCTTCGTTATAGTCATCACCACATCGTTTCTCACTCCGAATGCAACATAGAATGCATAAATTCAAGAAACTACAGCTGAACACATAATAAATGACAGCTGAACTGCTGCAACTTTTATCAAAAGTGCATGATTTAGGAAAGAACTGTACCTTCAGCTTGATCGGAGTTCGCAGAAAATAGGTTCGGGTACTTGGATCGCATATCCGCCTCAGCTTCCCAAGTTGCACCCTCAACAGATTGGTTTCGCCACAATACCTTAACCAAGAGAACTTCTTTGTTCCTTAGTCTTCGGACACTGAAATCAAGAATCTCAACAAGAATCTCATCAAAAGAAAGATTTTCTTGAATGTCAGCACTCGCAGAGGAATCCACTACTACAGCATCGCTAATATGCTTTCTAAACATGGAGACATGGAATATTGGATGAACAGAGGACAACTCGGAAGGCAACCCGACCTTATAAGCTACCTTACCAATACGACTAAGAATTTTATAAGGACCAACATAATGGGGACTAAGCTTCCCCTTCTTTCCGAATCTCTTCACCCCCCCTCATGGGTGAAATTTTCAAATACACTAGGTCACCAACTTCAAACTCAAGGTCTCTCCTTCTAACATCCGCATTTGACTTCTGACGACTCTGTGCAGTTTTCAACCTTTCCCTAATCAACTTAACTTTTTCCATAGCCTCAAATATTGAATCAGGACCACTCACAGCCGCTTCACCCACCTCGAACCAACCTATGGGTGATCTATACTTCCTCCCATATAAGGCTTCAAACGGAGCCATGCCAATACTAGAGTGGAAACTATTATTGTAAGCAAACTCTATCAATGGTAAGTGATCATCCCAACTTCCCTTAAAGTCAAGTGCACAAGATCTCAACATATCCTCTAAGGTCTGGATGGTCCGCTCAGCCTGACCATCAGTCTGCGGATGAAAAATAGAACTCAAAAGCACTTGGGTACCAAGACCCTTCTAAAAAACTTTCCAAAATTGCAAACTGAACTGAGTACCCCTATCCGAAATGATAGACAAGGGAACTCTATGAAGTTTGACTAGCTCTTGGATATACAATCTAGCGTAATCCTCCGCAGTATATGAAGTATGAACAGGAAAAAAATGAGCAAACTTAGTCAACCTATCAACCACAACCCAAATGGAATCATGATGGCATCGGGAAGGAGGTAAACCAATCACGAAGTCCATATTTATCTCTTCCCACTTCCAGGTGGGAATACTAAACTCTTGCATCATACCACCAGGTCTTTGGTGTTCAACCTTAACCTGTTGGCATGTTGCACACTTAGCTACAAATGCTGCTATATATTTCTTCATGCCACTCCACCAATGGATTTCCCGCAAGTCTCGATACATCTTGTTGGCACCAGGATGAATAGAATATCGTGCCCCGTGCTCTTCAGCTATAATCCTCTATCTCAGATCATCAACATTTGGGACACATAATCTACCCTGCAATCTCAACACACCATCTCCCCCTTGGGAGAAAACCTCTACTTTTTGGTCCTTGAGTGACTCCTTCAGTCTGACCAAACTAGCATCTAAGTATTACTTTTCCTTCACTTCCGAAACCAAGGAGGATTCGAAACTACTCTGAACCCCTATACTACCTTCAGCAGAGTCAAACAATCTAATCCCCAATCTAGACAAATGATGTACATCACGAGCCAACTCTTTCTTACCTTCTACCACATGCGAAACACTACCCATGGACACTCTACTTAGGGCATCTGCCATAACTTTGGCCTTGCCCGGATGGTACAACACACTTATATCATAGTCCTTTAACAATTCTAACCATCGTCTCTGCCTAAGATTCAATTCTCTCTGGGTAAACACATACTGCAGACTCTTATGATCAGTGAAAACATCAACATGGACACCATACAAATAGTGTCTCCAGATTTTCAAAGAAAACACAACAACAACCAACTCAAGGTCATGGGTGGGGTAATTTTTCTTATGGGGTTTCAACTGTCTAGAAGTATAAGCTATCACCTTACCCTTCTGCATCAATACGCAACCTAACCCAACTCTCGAAGCATCACAGCACACCACAAAACCATCAATACCATCAGGCAAAGTCAAAACAGGGGCTGAAGTGAGTCAGGAGGTATCCCTGGGAGATCATCCAAAAAGACATTAGAAAAATCATTCACAACGTTAATAGACTGGAGAGTTGAAGTCTCAGACTTAGTGTCTTTGACTCTAACCAAATGGTAAATACACCTCTTGGAAATAAGCTTTCTAGCTTTGAGGTAAGAGATAAAATGACTCTTGGGTGACACAGAATTCCCAGAACACTCAAACACGGATGCACTCGGAAATTGAAACTTGACCACTCGGGTCCGACAATCAATAGAGGCATAAGAAGAATACAGCCAATCCATACCCAGAATCACATCAAAATCTACCATGTATAACTAAATTAGATCAGCCAAAAAGACTCTATGAAGAATGATAATAGGACATTTTTTATACACTTTCTGGGCAACAATCGAATCACCCACTAGGGTAGAAAGTAGGATAGGCTCAGGAATAATCTCAAGACTCATTTCAAAATTCACAGCAATCAAAGGTGTAACATTTAAGAAACTGGATCCAGGATCCAAGAAAGCATACACATCAAACTGAAATATATGAAGCATACCAGTAACAACATCGGGAGAGTCCTCCTGTTCCTCGTAGGATGGGAAAGCATAGAATCTATTCTAGCGCTGCCCACCAGCATTGCTAGAAAAGGCGCCCTGAGTTGGGGCTGGGCGAGTCGCTGGAACTGGAGCACTAACAGTCTGAGTCTGGGTTTGAGGGCGATAGTCACGACGACCTTGTCCATCTTGTGGATAATCTGTAACTCTATGACCCATGTCACCACATCGAAAATAATCCCTCTTCTCACCCCAACACTCACCCAAATGAGCCCTACCACACTTAGGACACAGGGGATGATTTGGCTTACTCCCAGCACTGTAGTAGGACCTGGATACATATGACCTACTACCTTACTCCTGCCTACCTCTAGGAATGGGAGCACTAGCAGATGACGGTGCTAGCATAGATGAATGATCTTGATATTGAAGGGAACTCCCTCTCTGCGATCTAGTCTGACCCTGTCCGTGCTGCTCGGACTTAGCTCTTTTATTTTCTCTCATTCTATCTCTCTCCTTAATCTTGTCTGTCTTAATTTGTTGGGCATGAGTCATCAGCCTAGAAAGATCCATCTCACTATTCAGCATAGCAGACCTACACTCCTTAACCACATAACTAGACACTCCAGTCATAAACTTACTCATACTAGCCCAATTATCAGCCACTAAATCAGAAGCATACTTGGCCAACTGATTGAACTTTAGACAGTACTCCCTAACAGTCATAAAGCCCTGTCGCAGGTTCATAAACTCTTCCACCTTCGCCTCCCTCATCTCCAAAGGGAAAAAGTTATCTAGGAATACATCTTGGAACTCTTGCCAAGTCGTAGGGACAGCTTCCTCGCCTCTACCTTTCCTCCAAGCAACAACCCAATCATAAGCAAGGTCTTTCAACCTATACATAGCCAACTCCACACTATGTTCCTCGAATATATGCATCACCTGAGTAATTTTCCGCACCTTCTCTAAAAACAACCGTGGATCCTAATCAAACTTGGACCTATAGAATTCTGGCGGATTCATCCGCATGAAGTGACGAATCCTGGCAGCAGTTGAATCATCTCCCTGCTGCTATGGAGCTGGGGCCGGGTTGGCCTAAATATTTGCAGTAACAGCTTAGGCCAGCGCCTGAAAGGCTACCTAAAATTCAGCGTAAGACACGTTTTCATTCAATGGATCAGCGGGTTGAGGTTGCTGACCATGATTATTTCTTCTCGCTCGACGTGGAGGCATATTTCAGAAAGAGAAGAGCACGAATCAATAGTAGAGAGAGACACTTTAAGCACAACAAACTTCTAAAAAAAAGAAGCACACTTTTTCTTAGAATGTCTTGTAGTCTCTTACTCATAGATGTGACGCGCTACACACCGATGATCAAGACTCTACTTAACGCGACTTGTCAGACTCCCTAGGACACCTTAAAACCTTAGGCTCTGATACCAAGTTTGTAATGCCCTGGAAAATGGGTCTCAGAGCATCACACGGTGCTTGAGGCTACGAGTAGCCCCAAGCTAACCCTTTGAGCCATTTTCATTCAGTTCAATACAAATTAGTGACGTTTCCATAAATAACCCTCAAATATCAATAGAGTAATCATCATCCAAGAATAAAAGAAGTTTAGAAAGATAACAAAATACGACTTATTAGTCAACTCCCAACATCTATACTAGTCTGACAAGCCTCTAAAAAAATTAATAAAACCAGCGAGCTATTGAGATATGCCCCAACTGACTCATACTCAGTTATTAAATGTAAACAATTTTGTGAAACCAACATCAGACATCACGTCCTCAGAACATGAGGACTCACCACAATAGAGGATGTAGAACAGCGTGCCCAAAGAATCACTACCGAACCTAGAACTGAGTACCTAAACCTACATTCCAAGAAAATGCAGCCCACATCTGAAGATGTGGGTCAGTACCATGGAAAAGAACTGAGTATATGGGGTTGTATGTAGTTTTATAAACATCATCATCATAAATATTTACAAGAAATATGTAGGATGTATGAAAGACTCATATAGCCCAAAGAAAATCATCATAATCATGAGAGGATGAAATAAGTATAATAACACATGTGAGTCTTCATATAGTTTGTCAATCACTTTCAGTTCATCAAGAATATCAATTCTTATAATGTAAATATCGTTTAAATCTTTAGAAAGAATAACTTTCACAATTCCACTTTCAAATCACTACACCGTTCACCATAGACACAAGGAAACACACACACACTGGGAGATCCTACAACCGACATAAATTATGTGAGCTACATGGAGTCCAATATACAACGCACGTTGGGGAGAGCCATCCTATCATTGCCATCGGAGTAGGACTATCGATATCAAATCCACACAAACTAGTGATCACTATATAAATCAGCCTCAGGCTCACTCCTATGGGGGAACGTAGTTCTAGGGAAGTAAGGTCACTTATACCTCCCACTCGGTGCTAAAGATTTCTCCCGAACTTAGCTCAGATCATTTTAAAGACAATCCACAACAAAACAATTTCAGTAATATATAAATATACATCGGGAGCCATCATGCTTCCCATCTATCAAAATCAACCATGTTGTGGATTTCTTTTATACTCGACTTCAAAACAACTCCATTAAGACCAAAAGGTCAAATCATTTAAAATATCTCAAATATTAAATATCAACATGCTTATAACACACACTTTCTAAAAAAACACAATTTCCAATGAGGATTCACGATCCAAATATCAAAATCATGATAAATATCATTCAAGATTTATGATTTATATCTCCACACATGTAAATTCATCTTTCAAAATGATAAACATCAAGATTTCATAATAATCATCATAAGATATAGGTTCATGTTTCAAATTCATAAAATTCAAATAAAAATTATGCCTTTGTAAAGAAAATTACTTTTGGGCACAAGAACGAAAGAGAGTTCTTATTGAAAAACCGCACATATCTTAAATGATGAACTTTAGATCGATACTCATTTTTGAGATGTTAATCGTGTCCTTGAATGATGGTTCTTGCAGTTTTTGAGTTAGGAACTTGGAATCTTGAATAAATGGTGAACTTTGGAGGTTCTTGAAGTTGGATGTAGGAGCTTAGGATTTTCTTTTTGAGGGAATTTGATGAAATATAACATATAATGCTTCTAATAGACTTTAATATAGGATTTGGATGGATTTTGGGTGAGGGAGAATGACAAAAACGCCCCTAAAAAATCAAATAATTCTCAAATCTGTCCTTTGGTGGACTGTTTTGATAGTTTGAAGTAGATCAATCATAACATTTTACTCCGATATCCAAATTGGATGAAACTAATTTCATTAGGAAGAGGACTCTCATATCTTTCTTTTGATATATAGTATCTCACCCAGATTATTGTGTACGAGGAGTTATGATTATTTGAAGTTGACCCAAATATTTACTTTTGATAGGCTGAAGTAGATTGACTATAACTTCTTGCTTCGATAGAAAAATTGGATGAAACTAATTTCATTGGAATGAGGACTCGTAGAGCTTTCCGTTGATATATAGTAGATCACCAAGATCATTATGTGCAAGGATTTATGATCATTTAAAGTTGGAGAAAAAATACACTAGGCCTTAGTACTTTTTCCTGCACGTTTTATAGTTCACTACTATTCACGATTCGATCGGAATGTTCATAACTCATCCCTAGGGTGTCCGTTTAGGATGATCCATATATCGTTGGAAATCTTATTCGATACTCTATGCAATGGTGGGTCATAATCTAAGATATTTCGCATTGGAAAATTTATTATTCATTCTAGAAGATAGAACCCAACACCTTTACGCACAAAATTTCAACAAAAAATTTTTGGGGTATTACAATTATGCATTAGACATGAGTTCTAATTGTGAGAAACTTAGTTCATTTGAACACCTAGTAATGCATTCATGAATTAGTTACACATGCATCAGATATGCATGTTCAGTATGATTTATTCAGTTATCAGTCATATCAGTCATGAAACCATGTTCCAGCCAGTCATGTTTAGTATGTACATCATTTTATATTCTTCCCCTTCACTCAGTCTCATTCGAGGCTGAATGTTCTCTAGGGGAGATATTATAATGCCTCATACTTTTTCCTAGTTTGAAATTATCCCAAGAATGTTAGATGCTTTCTTTGAAAGATGAATCCACTTTTGTACATGTGTTATTTTTAATATTTTAAATTTTTTTCATGTGGGAAATTAAATAATCTTTCAATCAATACCAATTTCATCAAAATCTGACATCGAAAGAGAAAGTTACGGCTGAAATACAGTAGGAAGAAAAATCACCCAGGTGCGACGGTGAGGCCGATGGACCATCGGACTAGCGACGGACTATCGCCCATGACCGTCGTAGTGAGGCATTGTGACTACCTTCTTCCCTGGATTAACGGACTAGGCCGATAAACCATCAAACTAGTGACGAACCATCGCTCAGGCCGTCGTAAGGGAAATAGTGAGGCCATATTATGCCTAGAAGTGATGGTTAGGACCGACGGACCATATATCTACGATGGACCGTTGCACCCCATCATCGCATGGAGGCATCAAGTTCCAGTTTTGGTCCCAGTGCGACAGTGACAAAACGTCGACCCAGCGATGTACCATCGCACCTAGCATCGCATGTTCTGTTTAGTTATTTTAAAGCCATTTCTAAAGGGGATTTTTGGTCTTTTAACACCCGTTTATATACCTAGTTATATCTGACCAAATCTCATAAATTCATTATCCATCTACAATAACAAAATTAGGTTTTTCTCTCTAAGATTAATCCCCAAGAACAAAATCCATATCTTCTTGAAGAACTAAGAGATTCAAATTCTTCAAGTTCAAGAACTTCAAGAAACTCAACCCAGGTATGCATTGTGTTCATTCATGGACTCCTTTAGTCCATAAAGCCCAAGAATCTCTTTTCAAAGTTCAATTGTAAGGATTTGTTTATGAATTTTATGTTGGGTTGCTTTTGTTCATGTTGATAATGACCAATTGAATTCTAATCCATGTTGGGTGATAAATTTTATGTGGAATTTATTAGTGTAAAGGTAGATTCACGTGGAACTATTATTAAACCCTTGGATGAGGAAATTAGAGTTGAACCATGATGTTTATTTGTTATATAATGTTGTCTACATATACTATGCCTGCCATGTGTTTGATTAAATGCCTATGTGAAGGAAAAATATGACAAACTAGTACGATCTTAGGAAATCCCCATTTATGTACAAGCTTATGCATATCACATGTTTGATGAATTGGTTCAATAAATGAATTATGGATTACGATGTTGGTCATGTATTCAAGAAAGTCACGCTTTGTCAGTTTCTTTCCATCGAGTCCTGGGGGTACTTATACCCGATAGTTTAGCTATATGTCTAAAGCCAGTGTCATGTTTTTTTACGATATCCTCACTCAAGCAATGATCCATAGAACTCATTCAACCATGTGACTCAGGAAAGCTCAGTAATTTGGTAACCTCAGTAATCTCACAAACTCAGTCAGTTGTCAAAAATAAGTAGTATTTCTTTAGTTAACAAAATTCAGTAAAATCAGTCCATGTTCAAATCAGTTAATTACGTTCAATGTCTATTTACATGGGAGTATAAATTAGCACCGAGTGAACTCAAGGATGGGAACTAAC